>NC_056481.1:8256698-8304198 GCF_008729295.1 Plectropomus leopardus
TCCTGTCATTTTGCAAAAGTGGCCCCAAAGCAGAGTAAGTTCAGTATCCGGGCTCTACATAGTTGGATGGAAACCCCGTGATTCCAATACAGACCGCAGTGAAACATGAGAAATAAATGACCTCAAATTTACGTAAGAATTCATCACAAAAACACCCCTCTCATGTTCTTTCCAAAACACAGAGAGATGGAAAGAAACCATAGACAGAAAAAAATGAGAAAAAGAAAGTAAACAACACGAAAAATATGTAACGGAATACAGATTAGGAGAGAACAATGGAAAGAAAGCGTGATGTATGTGTCATATGCGGTGTCACTTCTCTCAAGTGTTGATTTGATGGAGCGGCAGAGCGACAGACGGATTTGGAGGGGTATTTTTGAAGAATGTTTACATTAATCGCAGAGATGTTGATCAGAGAGGAACCGTCACAGTGTACCAGGGATCAAAACAGGCATCGAGCCATCTTTCAGTCCTCCAGTAAACTCCTGCAGATTTCTGAACCTCTGCATGGTGCTTGATGAGCTCTGAAAAAAGGAAATGTAGAGAGAAGACAGAAGAAGAAAACGGTGGATTCGATCGTGAAAAGGTTGGGCGAGAGAAATAGTTCAAGGGAGGGAAATCTGAGGAAGTAAGGTAGAGGAAAAGGATGATATGAAGGAAAAGAAGCATTACTGGTAGAGGAGTGACAGCAGTGATGTCAGTATGCTGGGACCATGAAAAACAGTTGTCTGGCCTCAATGCTCCCAGCTGTGCCCTCGCTGGCTGTTATTGATCCACAAGTAATCATCTGCTGCTGTCACACTGACACACACATCCATTTAGATACAAACTGAAAAAGACTATTTTCATGTCTACACCCATCCTTTTGAAGTTTTATTCAACATCAGTCCCACTTTACTGCTGGTCATTGACCTTTTAACACCTGGATCGACATCGGTTTACTTTCACAAGCATTTAAACCTCTGAAACGGGAGAAAAATTGGTTTGATGCTTTTTTTTCAAAAACATGCCTGACATTGTCCTGACAATTGCCAAATATATATATTTATATATGAAGTATTTATAAAAAAAGTTAAAGAAAATATATATATACACACACACACACATTTTTGAAAAATGGCAGTTTCTGTCTAAGAAATTGTGTCATACAAACACATGTTAGCGAGGGTCTTCGATGAAGTTGAAAGCTTTAAGAGATCATTGACAGGCTTTTTTATTTATAATATGCTTTCTGCACTGTAATGATGTGGTGCTACCAGGGCCTATGGATATGTTGAGTTCTGAATACTGTGGGTTTTTTCATGTTTGGCTGAATAAATAAAAAATGTGTATATATATATATATATATATATATATATATTTATTTATGCCAATTTTTCTTCGTTCATTGTGGAGGCATGCAAGTTTTCTTCACAAATTTCTTTACTGACCTGGAGTTAAGATAAGAGATAAGATAAGATAAGATAATCCTTTATTAGTCCCACAGTGGGGAAATTTCCAACATTGTAGCTGCAAAGGGATAGTAAAATAGAAAGATAACTGTGCAGAATAAACTATATTAATAAATAAGTACAAAAACAAGGAATGTGCAGGATAAAGATGAAGGAAATAAAGCACAGAGGACGACATAAACAAACAATATATACAGTATTTACAACGCCGAGAAACTCAACAGTTAAATAAAGAATGTTTACAGTTAGGTGTAAGGTGGCGTTAAGTAAAACTTAAAAGGATGGTTTTAGATGTTAAAATGACATTTTCCATTGTGGTCAAGGAAAAGTGTTTGGGAGAAGACAAAGGACGTAATTTTTGGACTATTCAGCTGTAGCTCTAAACTTGGTCCTGACTCAACACCTGACCCTTGAAGAAGTTAGTTCCTCATGTTCAAAGTTAAACTAGAACTGATATCCACAAACTCAGAGGATGAAGCCTCAGACTACACACACACACACACACACACACACACACACACTGTATCTGTGTCTGGCCAGCGTCTTCACCTCAACATCTCACGTGGAAAACGTCTTCCATGTGTGGTCGCTGTCTGGGCTGTGGCCACCGGTCCTGGTTTCCTTATGCCTGCCAGCGCCGGGTCAGGGAGTTTGATTGACTTGTGCCTTGACTCACTCTGGCTTCCAGGAACTCTCCACCATCAATACACATCATCATCACTCGCCAGCCCACTGTGTGTTTGTCTCAGTGTGTGTCTGTGTGTGTTTTCTCAACCAGTGCAGCACAGTGTGTCTCTCAGTTAAATCACATGGTTCGGCTTTTCCCCCCGCGTGCCTGCTGCTTGGCCTATTTCCATGGTAACTAGCCGAAGATGTGGGGACACACACACACACACACACACACACACACATGGGCCACATAGACACCGCTTCTGCAAGGGCTTGCCAGAGCGATCTTGGTTGTGTGTGGCTGTAGGGTGCAGTCGGAGAGAGGATGTGTGATCACACACTCCACACAGGCTCAGCGGGAGACACACACACACTCGCACACACACTGTATGCTGAGACAGAAGCTCAGGATGCTGTGCTGTAGAGGAAAAATGGCACACAGGGGCATGCCAGCCAAATCCCTTTATAAATCCTCTGGCAATTTGGATTTGTTTATGGATGAACATGTCGTATGTGAATTTCTGTGCCTTTTACGTAGATAGATAGATAAAGTGTGGGAATTTGTCCATATGCAGTAAAATTATGTGACAAGTGGAGGAACTGACATTGTATTTTTGCTATCTAACAGTTGCATATTCGCTCTGATACATTTCACTTCCTCGTCACGACGTCGCTCCTACCTCCAACCTACTCCCTCATCACCCCACCTCGCCACCTCGATCCCATGTGGTCATTGCCATAGCGACAGCCCACGCTGCTCGCTGCAGCATCCCTGCGCCCTCTGGCCTTTAGCCAAGGGGGGGTGCTGTGGCGGCAACGCAACCCCGGCAACCAGGCGAGGGAGAGTTGCCAAAAGTGGGGAAGCTATAGGGGAAGTGAGGGAGGGGGGGGCACTGCGGATCTGTTAGCTACTGCCCTGTGGTGTTATGCAACTTCATGTACCCACACCCACGCACACTTACTGTAGGGTGACAAACACACACAAACTGCCTCTGTTTTTCTCCATCACACACAGACACACACACGTTCGGAAGCTGTGCATAGCAATGCTTGGACCAGTATAAGCTCCAGATAATGTCCCTAAGTACTGATTATGAAATGACATAACAGATTTCTGCGAGCGGTCCCTGTGTCATATCATTGATGCAGTGTTACACTGTGTTCATGGGATGGTTTTCATGATTCATGGTGCGAAAGTAATGAAATCCAGGCCCCCAGGAACACTCCTCAGCTTTGCTTCCAATTTTTCCCAGTGGGCATCGCGGTATTGCAGCAAAAAAAATCTCCTGTGGCCATAAAAGCGTTTTCCCCTTAGACCAACATTGTAAAAGAGAAGTCTGTTGACAGAACAACTCCAAATGCAAACAAGGTCAATTATGACTCTTGCTGTATTTAAATGGAACTTGTGAGCTCGGAGTTATAAGTGATTAAATCGCGAGAGCCAGGCAACGTAACACGGATGTTACTGTCGGCGGGACTCTCTGAATTAGCGGTATTTCGCGCGGGGGCGGAGCCTTACATTCTACGTTACACAACATTGTGTGCTGGATACGGGTTCTCGTCAGCTTGCATTGATAGCAGTATTATCAAAGTCTTTGGCTAAGAGTCATCTTGTCACCTGTTGGTTGAACTAGCAAAACCTTAACCAAAGAAATTGTTTATTAACCTATTATTCGCCTTAACCCCAAAATTAAATCCACATGAGACCTCATGCCAACTGTAACTTCAAACAGAGATGATTTTGAAAATTTTTTGATCATCAATTTACAAAGAAACTTTGATTTTTGCTGCATGTATTCTGTACGCCCTTATATTTAACATGTATTAAATCAGCTGCTCTACATCAGCTGCAAGATAGAGAAATCAACTACATTGACCTGAATAGGCACCATCTTGGCAATCAGTATCCAGGTATTGTTATAAATCTATAGAACAAGCTAACGAACAAACAGCCACTTGCTTTGCTTTAAAAACGTTCATGGCTAACGTGCTTGTAAACAGTTGGCTGCTTAAAAATCAATCAGGGAGCAAAATTAGCATTATTGTTGTTTTTCTGTCCAACTAACAAATGTGAGTATTATATTGACTCCCCTTTTAGCTCTGTTTTCCTTTTTGCCAGCTTCTGACAAAAGTATCTGGTTCTTGAAGTTAGCTGCTATGTTTTCAACTATCTTGACGTGCTAATCGCTAACTGTGTCTGCTGTTTAGTGCCGAGCAGGTGGTGTACAGTTGGTTTGTCAGAGGCTGTGTAACGTTAATCAAAGATTGAATGCTGAGACGTAACTTTGCAGAAAATGTGTAATAAGACATAAAAAAGAGCTAATCCCAGTTAACTCCTTAGACAGCATGTAGAGTTATTATCCGCAGTGCTAACCTACTCTCTTATGGCCCCTCATGTCCGTCTGGTGTTTGGCGTTAGTGCCTACATCTGTTAACAAAAAACTTCAAATCTTATGTCCAATTGGGTTGGGTAAACAACTTTCATATGTACAAGCCAAATGCTAACTACACAATTATCCAGAAAAAGATAAGCTATGCTAACAAAATGCTAACAAAACACTGGCTAACCATGAATATTTAATCTACCAGTATCTAGCAAAATAAAACACTTCATGATAGCAGACTTTTTAGTTTGACTGTACTGTACATTATTCATTTGGTGTGTTAAATCGTATTCACTGAGTAGTGTTTTGTGTTAGTTCAGCATTTCTTTTTGCCACTGACACTAAATAGCTAGTGCACAAAGTGCCCCAGGGATGACGTTTATGTTAGCCAACGCGTATGTTAGCTTCTCCCTGGTTGCCTTGTCAAAAAGCCATTCGGATTTTTCCATTGGATTTTTGAATATTGTAGAAAAAAAGCTTTGTGGCAAAGAAATGTTTTTTTAATACTTAGACATTTTGTTTAGCGAGACAATCTACATGAATTAACACCATTTACAGGATTTTTTTAGGGCTAAATGCAGTCACTAGAAGTAAATAGCTAATAATAGGCTTTATATTAACTACGCTACAGTTGCATGATTTTACGTTACCACCACTAAGAGGCTGTAAAGCTGTATTTGGCTGTTAATGACTTCCTTTTTTAAGACACATGAAGGCTTCCAAGGTTGTGAGTAGGGCATTTACTGATGTATTTTACATCGTAAACAAATCGTGAAAGTCTTGTCAGCTTGTGTCAACCACAGACCTTATTTTAGGATTCTCACCTAAAAAAACATAAAAAAAACATTGACTTTTCAGACCAGGGAACCAGAGGTGCTGATATGCTAACTGATTTCTGGGTTTTAGGATTAATTTCTGAGGTACTGTATTGCACTCTTACCTGTGTCTTCCAAAAACGGCCGACTTGCTGTCGATGATGACACATTTCCATTCCCCAGATACAGTTAACAGCTCAAAAAACACATTTTTGTGTGTGTTTGTTCTTCTAGCTTTTATGTGTGAGGTTTCCTAACAGGTTGCTCTTTGTGTTTTACAGGCAAAGTGAAAAAGGAGAAGAAAGCATTGAAGGGGTCCCCACATGGGAGCAGCAGTGCTGCCTAATCAACATTTATCCGACAGAATCTGCCAAAAGACGCTTTGGACACGCTCTCATGTCCTCAACTACAAACTGCTAAATCCAAGGAGCTAAAAAAAGAAAAAAGCCAACCGCTGGCTCCAAGTGGACAGATTTTAAAGTAAAAACACGGCTGGAGAGGGGGAGGGTTGTATGGGTGCCAAATCCCCATCCAAGACACACCGCATCTCCTCGATCTACGGCTGCCGCCTCCCTCCTCTTCCTCCCTCCATTGCCTCCTCCTCCTCTGCTTTTCTTTCATTCTCCCTCGTTCTCTCTCATGGGAGTGACATAGAGGCCGTCGCTTGGTCTGCTGCCCCGCCCCTTCTCCGCCTCGCCGTGGAAACGGGGGCGTCCAGGTAGTGATGTCGTGGAAGAGGAACTACTTTGCGTCGGGTGGCGGAGCAGTAGGCGGGGTGCAGGGGCTGGTGACCCCGAGAACCATGACCTCTATCGCACCCAGCAAAGGCCTGAGCAACGAGCCGGGACAGAACAGCTGCTTCCTCAACAGCGCTCTGCAGGTCAGTCGGCCAGACACACACAGTACACAAGTATTAGGGGAGTAATATGTTAGTCGTGGAGATTTTTTGGACCAAACCAAACTGATTTTCACAAAAGTAAAAGAAACGTATCGCACTCTGGTCCAAAGGCTCCAAATAGTATTTGCATGTTTTATTAGTAGAACTCCTTTTTGCTCATAAAAAAATGAAAAGACTGTCAAGAGAGAGCAAACCAGTAGTGGAAGAAGAATGCATTTTTTAAGTAAAAGTACTAATACCACTCGCTTAAAATACTGTGTTACAGGTAAAAGTCCTGCATTGAAAGCATTACTTGAGTAAAAGTAAGTGAATATAATAAGAAAAATGTACTTAAAGTATTAATAGTGAAAGTAACCAATGTGGAATAATCTAAAAAAACAAACAAAAAATAAGAACACCCAAAAAAGTCAAATTATTCCAATAAAAGAAAATAAAAAATAGTTGGCTATTCATCTTCTGTCAGTTGGCTAATTGATTAGTTAGCTGTACCTGCTAAAACTGAAAAAACGAAAAAATCTTGATTTGTAAAGTAACTAGTCACGAAAGTGGTCAGATAAATGTAGTCAAGGAAAAAATACAAAATTTCCCTCTGACATGTATTAAAGTAAAAGTAGAAAGTGGCATGAAAATACTCAAGTCTAAATACCTCAGATTTATCTTTAAGTACAGTACTTAAGTAAATGTACTTAGCTACATTCAACCACTGCTAAAAATCCCCAAAGACCAGACTACGAAAGAAAAAAAAACAAAAACAGAATGAAGAATTAGCGAGGGTGGCTGCAGTGACAGAGAGTCACTAAAATATTAAACATCATGACTTAATTTGATTTTATGCACTTTAACTCGTCCGATTGCTTTCTGTTCTCTATGACCGGACAGATGTGGTTGAAAAAGGACACATTTGTAGACTCTGATGAGGGTGTGAATATTCTTATGCGAAAGCTGAAAATCTGCATTTTAATCTCATAGTCTCTGTTTCATTTCAAATCCAGTGTCCCAAGAGTACAAAGCCAATGAACATGCGTGACTGTACTTACACATGCTGAAAATACATAAAAATACAGACATTTACAGATGAAAACACACAATTTTAGTTCTTTGTTGGACTTATTGTGCTGTATTGTGGCAGCAGTAGTGTTTCCTTTGAAATGTTAGACTATGTCTCTGAGCCGGTTCATATGACCACCAAGACTCATTGTGATCTGATCACTCAAACCACTTACCGAGGTTGTCTGGGACACATTTGACCACATAACTTTTGCAGTGCAAACACAAATGCGTCCTCATGCGTCCCCGACAAGGACGTAACAGGAAAATACATCATCGTTGCAGGATGCGTTGGTTGTTTTGCTAACAGTGAGCTGACAGCTAATTTTCCATTTTCCGACAAGTTGGAGGAAATGCTGTGTGACAAAGGTCACATGAATGTCTAATAGCAAATAATGATGAAGTGATTCATTTTTATCGGAAAGGTCAAAGGTCAGCTTTACTGTGACGTTATAATGTTATGCAAAAACACTTTAATGGCCGTTATTCAACACCAATCACTCAGAAACAGAAAGGGAGACATTTTTTAGATCGGGGGAGATGTTCGTGAAGTATTCACAGTTTTAGAATACATTTTTTTTGCAGTAGCATCCATACCGTATATGAGGCATATTCAACTATCGCGGCTGTGCATGAGCCTGGAAAGACATGGATGTAAACTGTCCCTGCAACATGATTGGTGCAAGGAGCGATTCAACAGTGGAGGCAGTTATTTTGTTTTTTCCGAGTTCTCAGCACAGTGGATTGCAGCATCGTAGCGTAAGTGATAAAGCAACAACAAAATCTGAACGCAAGTGGTCAACGGGAGACACGTGATCCACGCGGGTGTTAACAGCAATGTGTCTCAGCTGTCCACTTGCGCTCGGATCTCCGAAACGCATGTTAATACCAGGAATAAACAGGCTCTCTGACATTTTCATTGAGACATTTCATTTCAAAGTTGTAATTTCATCTTTGCAAAATTTAATTTTGTGATTAGCCTGTACTTTATTGACCCCACTTTTGAATATGGCATACATTGTAATTTGCACTAACTGCACAAGGCTAACACACTCACACACTGACAGTTCACATGCCCCCTCCCCCCCTTACACTGCAGCAAATTGATATTTAAGCACGACAGGGATGAGATTAGGGCCATATTAACGGGTGTTTGCGTGTTTTGGTGGGTTTTGGCACCGCTGCCAGTCTGGCTTCATCGTGGACATCCAGTCTGTGTGTGGAGACGCTTGCACTGCGCCGCTGCTACTGCTGCTGCATCTCCTCTCTCTCTTTACACACACAACTCTCTTCCCTCCTCCCAAGACTTCCAGCTGGCACAAACTTACCTCTGTACACACACACACACACACACACACACACACACACATAAATGCCTCTTGACTACTGGCTTGAAGGGGGAGAGAGAGAGAGGTTGGAGTAAGCTGAAGAGGGAGGGGGATGATGGGGCAGAAGCTTAGGGAGAGCTGAGGAGAGCAGAGGGAGAGACGAGAAGAAGCAAAGTTGCTGAAGGTGGAGAAGAGAAGAAAGAGGGATGAGGAGTATACAGTATGAAAAGACTGAGGAGAAGACTAAAGGGGATACTGCCGGGCGAAAGAGTGGAATTAAAGAGTCTGATAAGGTAGGGGCAGCAAAACGAGTGTTTGTGATGAGAGATAGATGAAAAGACAAAGTGAAGGACATGAGGTTTATTTGTGAAATTAAAAAAAAATAAAAGCCTCAACAAAGGCATGTGTGGCGCTTAAACGGGAGAGAAGTGGGCCATGTCAAGGACACACACACATGTACACACACATGCACACACACAGAGGAGAGAGGAGGTTTAACAGGACGCAGACGAGCGAGGATAAAGTGCTGAGATGCTCGTTGGCTGTTTAATGGTGTATTTCTATGTGCACATTCATGTTTGCTCATATTAATTTGATGGATTTAAGGGAGTGAGCATGTGTGGGTGAAGTTTGCAGGGTCAAAGTTCAAGCTTAGAACAGACTTGCGTTGTTGTTGTCAGTTGTTTATGTGCGCTTTTGTTCTGTTGGTGCATAAATTGTAAAAACATATGATATGCAAGAAATAGTGAAAAATATCACTTTCCTTAGAGCTGGTGGTCTTGATTGCTCAGTTTGGCTGGCAAACAGTCACAACCCCGAATATATTCAGTAAAGATTAAGAAAAATTAAAAAAGTAGGAAATTGTCACGTTTCAGAAGCTGGAAACATGACAAACTTTGTAATTTGAATTGAAAAAAACTACCAATAAATCAAAATTGCCAGTAAATCTGATGTTTTATTCTTAAATGCACTCATTGATATTGAGTGAAATACTCGTTGCCCCTTCACGGCCCCTAAGGACCCCTTGGGCAAGGCAGTTAACCCCACGCTGCTGCAGTGGAGCTGCTGGGTGGCGACAGTAGCAGCAGCATCAGCAGCAGTGCTGGTTGTTGTTTTGTGTGGAAGTGTGAAATTTAATGAGCAGAGGAAGGTGCTGTGAGGTGAAGTGTGTGTGTACACGCTCAGCAACTTTTCACCGTGTAAACACAGGTAAAAAAAAATAATAATAAAAAAATAAAAAAATAAATAAAAAATAAAATAGCTGAAGAAGTTACAGGCTTTGATGAAGCAGAAACACATGGGTTCACCCATCTAGCAGGGCTGGATGGTGTGTAGTGTGTGTGTGTGTTTGTGTGTGTTGTGTGTGTGTGTGTGTGTGTGTGTGTGTGTGTGTGTGTGTGTGTGTGTGTGTGCAGCAGGAAAGAGGAAATCAGAAATCAAATCAGCAAGAATACCTTGTTCATTTATACTGACATTTTGGCACATTAGAGTAAAAACCAGATTGATTTTAAACATTTGAAGTTTAACAGAGTTTTTGTGCGATCAGAAGCTAATCATAACTTTATCGATGGAGAGTGTAACAGCCATAAACGTTTGTTGTGAGAGGTTTTTTTTTTTTTTTTGCTTTATACAGATGTAGTGTTACTTTTTGGGCAGAGAGTCACAGTATTCTACAAAATCACACTACACCAAAAGCGACGATCTCCCGCAGTGAGGAAAACCTCATAAATAAATAAGAAGGTGTCGAAATAATTTCACAAAGCAAAAGAGAGCCAAAGATACAGTCACTATGACACATCCAGTATCACGTGTAGTGATGTTTGTCAGTCAGGAATGTGGCTCCACAACTCGGTGCAGGACTACTTTTCATAATATCTAATGTTTTGGGCTGTTGTGTTTTGCATGCTTCCAGCTGTGGAGCACCGCTGAAGCACCTCTGTCTCCTAGAAATTACTTTATATGCAAATATACTAAAATTCAGAATATGATGATAGAATTATGTGAAAGCAGTATTCGCTGACAATGCTTTTAGTTTTCCGCCAAAATATCTGATCTTGCAATACAATATCCATTCCCAGCATTATTCATTTTTTTGCGTCTCCGGCTTGAAGTCACTGCAGAGTTTTTTAATTTGGAGCGATGAATATTCCTAAGCTTAATTTAATGTGCTTTTGCTGACTAAAGTTGATGTGAGAAAAAGAAAGTTTAACTCTTTAAAAAATGCAGATTCTGATTGTACTAAGTTCTGATTATAATATTTTAAAATAAAATAAAAAATGTTTTGTTTATGAAAATATAAATTAATGAATCTTAAAACTTCTCAGGGATCCCCGGGCAGAGTTTGCCAGACCCCTCAGGGTCCTCAGACCTCATGTTGAGAATCATTGACATACAGTTATTATTAACTTAGAGCAGTGGTTCCCAACTGGTCTAACCACGGGGTTCAGATTTTTCACTCGTCACTAGTCCAAGGTCTTAATGTTAGATAAATTATTACACAAAATGCAAACATCACATTGGCTTAGAAAACAAAGAAATAAAACACATTGCAAGAATAAACAGAAAGGACATTTCAAAATAAAAGCTCTGTGCGGGAAATTCACTGTACTTTAAACTAAAGTGTTTTTAACAAACAGACACATTCACAGGTCACTTGTGGTCTGTTCACAAAAGACCTGTGACCCACCTTTGGACCACTTATGTGTAGAGGAAACGGGAAAGTGTAGTTTATGGATTATTTTTCACATTTTTAGGCAGAAAATCAAAAAGCACAAAAACACCACCATGGCTACAGAATCCAAGAAAACATATTGTGTCTTGTAGGTGATTTTTGGACTCAAATATAAGACAGTTCAGTAGACTGAAAAGGACAGTGGCTCGTCTGGACGTCTGGTGTACAGAGTCAGCAGTTGATGAGGATATTGGGAGCAGGTGCGGAGGTCAGTGTGGAGGTCAGATGACGTTGAGAGGCAAACACTTGGGACAAATAACCTTTTTCATGGGAGACATTTTGTCACAAAGACAAGTACAGGTGTAAATTCATTTGCAAAGTCCTGGTATGAAAAAAAATGTTTTCCCGTCATGAGCATGGTATGGGTAGTTGTAAATAAGTAACACAAGCTGTTAAACATACTGGTCATTATTGCCGTGTTTTCTAACTAGTGTTATCATGGCTATTAAAACAAAAAACAAAACACAACAAAAACAACAGTGTTTCTCCTGCTATTGCTGTGAAAACACTGTCACTTACTGACAGACAAATAACTGAGGTTAAAAGTGCAGAAAAATTGGGAGACTGATTGTCGCTGTGGAAGCAGCATCACATGACACCCAAAAATGCACAGGAAAAGAGATGCCTGCTGTGGTAATAGGAGACAGGAGCAGAGGAGGTCGTGGAGGGCAGAAATCAACCATCACAGCCGGCGACAGCAGCGTGAGGCGGGTAGAGCAGATTATGAGTGAGAGTGAGAGCTTGTTAGATCAGATAGATACCTTTATTGTGTTAATTGAATACAACTGGTGGCTTGTTTGAATTTGATTGGTTTTTATAAAAGCATCTGATGCTGATCAGCTGATGCACAACCACCGTAATCTGCCAGATTCTGCACCTCACTGTGACAGTAATAATGTTTCCCACTGTGCCTCGAATTCTCTTCATGCTTTTATACTGAAAGGATTACAATGTTAATAGTAGTTGTGTTTTTTTTTCTTTTTACAAATAACATGTACCACTTAAATAGTTGGCTACATAATAATGGGTCTGTAGTTATAAGTAATGGCTTTCTTTAACTTATTTATTTCTTTTTACAGCTCATTATTAAGCCAATGATTCAAATAAATGTCAATGTTAAGCTTTACTTTTTCAAGTAGTCTTGAAAACAAAATATTGCACACACAAATGAGACATCTCAGTCACTGGAATTATTATTAATTATTAATTAAGCTAATTAAAACGTTAATAAATACAATGCATTATTACTGCAAAATACCAGTGAGCAAATTTAATTTATTAATTATCTCTCACTGAATAAAAGCTAAACCAACATTGATGTACCAGTGCATTATTATTGTAATTATTATTATATTTTTAATATTAATATTTATTATGTCTACTTTTTAACTTTTATGTATTACTTTATGTGATTTTTTTCTCTTCTTTTATGGTTTCTAACTTGTGTTTTACTGTGCCATGAAAAATTGTTAAATTGTAAAAGAAAATGAGTTAATAATAATTATAATAATAATCTTTTATTTATAAAGCACGTTCAAAAACAGTGTTACAAAGTACCAGTAAAGGCAGGAAAACAAAACATACAAGTCATCAAATCAACAGGTTTTTAAAGAAACACATAAACACATAACAATAAACAATAAATATCTTTATTTTCAATGCTTTCAGGGGTTTTGCTGCTACAGCTTTACTTAGTGTGATACTTTTCTCACATTGGCTGATGGTAGTAAACTTTAAATAGATATTGCTGTGTACCTGATATTACAGTCAGTGACTCTTCTGCATCTTACTGTGTTGTGTGTGTCATAGTTATTTTCTTGAACTCAACAAAGGATGTCAAAAATTGTCATCCTTGAGAATTCAGGCCTTGTTGATTTGGCGACATCAGTGTTGCACACCATACGCTTCTCAAAAAACCCTCAGCTGGGAGCGCTTGATGAGAGTGTTTTGGATGCCCCGCGTTTTTTCAGCTGAGACGCTTTGGTTACATCTTGATATGAAAAGGAACATTCGTCGACACAGTGTACCTGATGAGAGCATACAGGGAGCGAGGACGGACCAGCCAGTCTATGTGGGTTTATGAGAAGAAGCATAATATACACTCACCGTGTACTTTATTAGGTACACCTTTCTAGTATTGGGTTAGACCCTCATTTGCCTTCCGAACTGCCTCAATTCTTCGTGGCATAGATTCAACAAGGTGCTGGAAACATTCCTCAGAAATGTTGGTCCATAATGACATGATAGCATCACGCGGTTATTGCAGATTTGTCGGCTGCACATCCATTATGTGAATCTCCCGTGCCCTAAAGGTGCTCTGTTGGACGTCTGGTGACTGTAGAGGCCATTTAAGTACAGTGAGCTCATTGTCAAATTCAAGAAACCAGTTTGAGACTGGATATTTTCTCTTTTTCTGACCATTTTTCTGTAAAGCCCAAAGATGGTTTTGCATGAAAATCCCAGTAGATCTGAAGCTGCTAAAATATACCAGCCTGTTTGGCGCCAACAATGACGCCACGTTCAAAGCCCCATTAAATCACCTTTCTTCCTTATTCTGATGCTCATTTTCAACTTCAGCAGATCGTCTTGACCATTTGTAAATGCCGAAATGCACTGAGCTGCTGCCATGGGATTGGCTGATTAGATATATACATTAACAAGCAGTTGAACAGGTGTACCTAATATAGTGGCAGGTGAGTGTATATATATACAGTATATTAACAGATTTCTCCTCCATGTTGTATTCGTTAAGCGCTTGACATATGTCAGATGGGACAGTTTGTCTTTGCGGTATGTGACACTCCTTCACTGTGATTAAATGGCCGAATGTGGCATTTTTACCCTGTGGCTGCTTCACAATAAAAGTCAGCCCATGTTTTATTAGTTACACACTTTAAATGTGTAGCGGTGGGAATTTCACATCAAATGGTATGTTTAACCCCACCAACAGTCCAACATTTCAGTTTATTAACATGTTTGACAAAAAAAACCCATCAAAGAGGCGTGAAACCAACAAATGTTTAGCTTATGTGCTTAAAAAAATTACTAAAACGATTATTCTACGATCAAAATAGTTGGCATTTAATTGTGTGTTGATCAGTTAATCGATTTTCAACCAATTGTTGCAGCTCTCTTGTCCTTTGAATCCCTCGTGCTTAGGTAGGCAAGCAGAATACACCATGGGAAGGCGGACCCCGCCGCAAGCAATCAAAACGACTATATAGAACGAGAACAACAGACTTTAAATACATTACATATAAAAAATGCCAGTGATAAATTGATTCAGAAATGGGTACTGAATTCACATCTTATCTTTAAATATCTTGGTAGCTTATAAATGAATACACATATATGAACCCACAATACGAGTTTTGTGTCTCACATGTTTTGAGTTCACAAACTTCAACCTTTCACCTCAGCCAATCAAATACCGTAATTTCTGCATCCAGCATCACTGGTTACATTTGTCTATGATTCACGTCGCTATGACAACGAGCAGCAGAAAGATGACGACTTCCTAAATGCATGAGCTGATGATGAGTCAGTTTCTATTTTGTGCATGTTTCCATCACTTCTCTGTTAGTTAGTTAAACTCTAGTTTGTTTCTTCTAAGATGCTCCTGCAGATAGAATGAGAAGTTAAAAGGGGATGGGGAGGAAAGTAAATGATACAAATGGGAGAAGTGCAGAGAAAGAGATGGAGAGATGTGTTTAGAGGAGGAGAAAAAGACGGATAGATAGATACTGATGAAGAGAGATGGGCATGGAGAGAGTGTGCCCTCCTTGTGGCTGCTGCAGTGCCGTGCAGGGAGCCTATTCATCACGACCAAATAAACTACAGAGAGAGAGAGAGAGAGGAGGGGAAACGGAGAGGGGGGAAAGGTAGAACGCATACACTAGCGTCAGCATGCAGTCTGTCATCCTCCGCCCCCTCTTTCCTCCACCTATCACTCTCCTTAACACACACACACACAGTGCAGACTCGTATTGCTAAGGTTATCGGTTTTGTGTGTGTTTGTGAGTCTTGCGTGCATGTGGACCTACCAGGCATACTGTAAGTGTGTGTGTGTGTGTGTTGCAGTCGAAGCCTAAGGGACAGTGTTGTGTCAATATTATCTTTCAGCATGCTGAATGAATGTACTAAGAGCTCTTTCCTCTAATTATGCACTGGAGAGGGAGAGAAGGACACGGAGAGGCCTGCCTCATGCAGACCACTTCTTCGCTAGTTCTCTAACTTGTTTCTTTTTGCTTTGTTCTGATTGTTTTTTTGTCCGTCTGTCCCACCGAACGTCTCCCTCGGACTCTTTTGTTGTGGAAACTACACAAAGTAGAAAACAGTCAGTTCTGGGAAAAACAATTAGATGAAAAAAGCCGAATGCCACACAGAGCTGCGGACTCGGGTGTTGATTCTCTGCAACCATCTCACATTACAGGAAGCTATTTGAGTCAATGTGAGTTTAACAGATGTTGCTTAATTTTTTAAAGCTACAGGGACGCAAAATGTACACGTGAGCTACTGGTGAAAAAAATCCCAAATTAGACAAAACGTCAATTGAAAGTCATGAATACACAAAAAACATAGGACTTGTATGTCCCTTTGTATCATTCTGTGTGCCCCCTCTCTTAATTTGAAGGATTTTGCAGGTCTGAGGACACGGTTCGTTCTTAGGTAGCAAAAGCGCAACGAATTCTATCATGAGGTGATTATACACTAACGTTAACAAACAGCACTGAGCCAAAGTGTTAGGCCATCTTATGCTTTTGTTATTTTAGCAAGGTTATGATGATCATACTTTTTAATTTTTCAGTAGTCTTTTTACTAAATATAACCAGAACACACAGGAAATATGCAAATATTTCAGAATAAAACAACTGCAAGTATTTAGTGTGACGTCCCTTTCCATGTAGCCTGTCTTGAACTCTCTTGAGCAGACAACATGAGATTCATAATACCAATCTTCTGATGTATTTACATCGGCTTGCATTCAAGACATGTCAAAAGCTCAATATTGATTATTTGAGTTACCTTTTTTATGGTTGTGTAATTTCATGTTTCACACTTAATATTATTTTTAGTCTAAAGAAGCCATTTTGTTCTGACTTTTAGTGTTTTGATGCATTGCACACGCTCTCTGTATTCTTTGTATCTTAATAAAGAGAGTCCAATATATATATATCCTCTCTTTTGCACAGCACTGTACTTTATGTACTTAATTTTCCACTAAATCCCCCTAAATCCTACACACTGGGCCTCAAAGGGCTAAACCGGCTCAAACAAACTGTTTACAGCTGAAGGGAGGGACCTTTACACTGCGCACCATGGTTCAGTTGTTGCCATAGCAGCACCATCCAAATTAATTTGTTGTGTAGAGCTGTCTTGTTTGGTCTTGATTGATTTCATTTGCTTGTAATAGAAATGTTTTTTTTAATTTTAATTCTGGTGTCTGGACTGTGCCAGGGTTTCCCACACATTCATTTTTTTGTGGCCACCTACTGCGGTTAAAACATTGATTTTTGGAGCTGAACTGATTATTAGGAGCACTGTTGAAATATATATACTGTTTGGTTATTGATTGCACCGCATTCTTGGAGCACAGATCATACTCTGGACACAGATGGAGCAGCAGAACATCAGGCGCACTGAAAGTGAAACTTAACTGCTTAGTCTAAATGTTTGCATTCACTCTCGGTAGCTCCTCTTTTCATCCATCAGTCTCATAAGAGTTTATTAACCATGCGTGCCACAAACTGCTGCTGAGGAAAAAAAGAACACATGCTGTTTGTATACATACACGTGTTTGAGCATGTAAACACCATATTCTGTTTATGAAAAACCTGAATATGCTGGCTGGAGTACTCTATGCTCATACCATATCATGAATAAAATCATAATCGGGATAAACCTTATAAACTTGTTATTTATGTCCATGTAGCCGCCTGCAGTGCGTTCATGAACCTGCAAAAGCCTCAAAATGTAGAGAGGGGACACAGAATGATACAAATGGACAAATGCATTTAAAAGTTAAAGCACAAAACAAAACAAAACTTTGCTGTCCTCCTCCCTGTTGTCAGTTACCGTCACACATTGACTGAAATTTTGTGGGAAACACTGAAACCTCCTGAACGTCTGCCACTAAGTGTGAATCTTACACGCTGTTCCTTTAACCCCTGAGCAGCATCACCACTGTCAGAAGAATGCTTTGTTATTTTGACAGCAACATCTGACATCCAAATAATGCATCGTGATCAGCTCTGTCTGTCGCTATTCCTGACTGCTGTGCACCCAGAGAGCATGTTTTGTTTCCGTGGCAACCGGCAACCATGAGCTGTCATGTCACCGATCTTCGCTACGGCATAACTGCATATTTAAAAAGGTTTTCGAAAATGGTGTTTCCAGTGTTTGTTACTCATTCCTCTTTCAAAAAATGATAAAGAATTGTAGCTAACATAAGTTAATATTACCTGTTTTTTTTTTTTGTTTGTTTTTACAATGTTACAATAAAGAGATGGGAATAAACAGTGTACCACAGGGCTGAGAAACAGAAGGCTCTACACACTTATTGCTTTTTGCATACTTAAAAAAAGTAGCAAACCAAAAAAACCCTAGAAAATACACAGAAAACCTGGGTAAAAATTTAGTTATTTATTTGATGTTTACTTGTATAGGGACAGGAGCGAAGTATAAAAGAATGCCACACACCAGAGCATTTATAACCTGTGCTAATTTGTAAATACTGTCACAGATTGGCCTTTGAAATACATAAAATTCAACAACAAACACTCAAGAAACAGTGCAAAACACAAGCAACAAAAAAATGTAATTAACACAAAACTTAGAATGTGAAAAGAAACAAAAAAAACCAAAACTAGACAAGACACACTATAATGAAATAAAACACCATGAATCTTTTATTTACTGATGTTAATAGAGCCCAGACTGTCCTCTGTGATAGGAGGAAAACTCATCCAAATGACTGAAAAAAAGAAAAATGAACATCTTTTTAACAAACCAACCAATAGAAGGGAAAACGGCCTCTGTCCCTGTGGGACAAACAAAACATTATTTGTTTGTCTTTAATTAAAATTTTAAAAAGTTGACCCAGTTGCTTCATTTATATTATTATGTGTGTGTAAATGTGTGTTTTGTCTCTCAGGTTTTGTGGCATCTGGATATCTTCCGCAGAAGCTTTCGACAGCTGACCACACACAAGTGCATGGAGGACTCGTGTATCTTCTGCGCTTTAAAGGTAAAAAAATCCTTTTTGTCCAATGGTCTCTGGAGATTTTACTTTACGCCTAAAGCAGCGCCCCTCACTGTGGTGTGTTGGCGGTGCTGTTTTCTTGAATCTCCTCAGTCACTGTGTTTATCACAGTTTCTTTCCTGTTTCTGCTTAACGCACAAACACCGTCAGAAATGTAAACGAGAGATCGGTAGTGAAGTACATTTACTGAAGTGGTGTACTTATATGAGGTACTTTGCTTGAGTGTTTTCCTTCTGGGAGACTTTCTACATTTCATCTACCATGTTTCATAGGGAGACACAGACAGTGCTCAAGAGTAACATGGCACAAAGCCTCAGATAAACTCATATGACAATCCATTTATGTTTTGTCGTTTTAGCCTCTTTACTTTTATCTTTTTGTGCGATGTTCTGAGAGAACTATCTCCTGATAAACACAGCAGATTCTTGCAGGGGAGGTTATGTAACCACTGCAACCAATACTTTTGATGACTGGTCTCAAAAATGGAGAAACAAACGAGCATTCACACACAAAATGAATCAAAGAACCTGCATTATTTATACACTTCCAACAGCAAATATAGAAAAAAGCTAAACTAGGATGTAACGATACCTCCAAATCATCTCTAAATGACCACTTGCTGTCATTTAGTGAAATGACTCATGATAGGGATGATACAATATATAAAACCGTGACTTTAAAAAAAATTAATATTGATATCATATTAATAATTTGCGTTTCATAATATTGTGGAAATAATCCAGTGCCTGTAACAGCTCTTTCTGTAGGCTTTTGTAAAGTGATGGTTACAGACTCCACCTCCTTACACTCGTATTTTAAATGTAATTTATTTGCCAAAAAAAGACAAAATGCACAATAAACAAAGTTAAAGATGAATTTAACTGATAACTTTTTTTATTTATTTATTTCGAAATATTTGTAGATATTGTAATAATATTGTCATTTTCTTGGCCACGGTAAGTGAAAATCTGATTTTGTGCCAGCTAGTGGCTTTGTTAGGCCAGGGCATCTGAGGCTACAGCCCTGAATAAATAGTCCTGCATCTAAATATATAAGCTATATATATATATATATATATATATATATATATATATACACACGTATAAATTCTGTTCTACAACAAGTAATCCTGCACTACCACTTAGAAAAAGCTGTACTTAAGAAAATGTACTTTGTTACTGTCCACCACTGCTTTCCAGATTAATACAGAGTACCAGTTTGTAATTATATTGAATTATATATATTCAATACATTCTTAATGATAGCATTATTATTACTTATATACTTCAACAGTATTACAGTATGGTATTCTGTACTCAATACTCTATAATAACTAACAAGTCCTTATAATTAATCTGGAAAGCAGTGGTGGACAGTAACAAAGTACATTTTCTTAAGTACAGCTTTTTCTAAGTATTTTTCTTTTGATTTATTTTTTTAACTTATTGCTTTTACTCCACTTCATTTGGAAGACAAATATTGTACTTCTGACTCCACTACGTTTCAGTGACAGCTCTCGTTAAGGCGTTAATTGCAAAGCGATTAAGGGGTCCGTGCATAACGCTTTTTTAAAAGATTGCATTAATTGCCAGTCGACATTTCCGTGTTTAAGAGGCTGAGTTTTATAGCTACATGATGATACTGGTATCATATGAAACTGGAGGACCTGAGGAGTCGGTGCCAGTGGTACCAACCGTGTCATGCCAGCTTCTCAGGAACTGAGACTTCATAACGCTCCAAAGTTAGGTGACATTTTGGTGATGGAAAATCAGCATAGCCATTTCATAGGGGTCCCTTGATCTCTGACCTCAAGATATTTGGGTTCTGTGGGTACACGAGTCTCCCCTTTACAGACGTGCCCACTTTTTGTTAGTCCCATGCAGTTTTTTGCTGTCACTTGATTCCTAATCAAGACAATCTGCTAAGAATTGCTTTACCTCGTCAATATGGACTTCAAAACTTTTTTTAAATGCAAAACATTGGAGTTGAGCGCATGGGATAAAAAGTGCAGTTAATCATGATTAACTATTGAAATCCTGTGATTAATCCTGATTTGAACACAAAACTGTTTGACAGCCTTATTCTAAATACGTCATATTTTACTAGTTTACATCTTAACATTTAAATGCAGGAGTGATACTTGTTATACTGTAGTTTTTCCGCTGTGGTGTTGCTTCTTTTTCTCCCTCCATTGTGTAAAATACAGCACGTACTATGCACCAGATACTTTTTCCCAGTGAGGAGCTGCGTTACAATAAGTGTTTAGAATAATGTTTTCAAACCGTAGCTTCAGGTTGAATCAATGCCGCGTTCCTGCAGCTGCTGATCGAAAGCAACCAAAACGAAGATCTGTGCCGTCATGAAACCCTCATAATGAACGAGCCTTATGCAGCTCTGTTCCAACCATTTGTTGCATCAATGATGACAAATATGTGCCTGACTGAAGGGAAGTGTGTGTGCGTAATGTGCTGTGGTGTAATAGTGTGTGTGTGTGTGTGTATAGCAGTGTCGATGTGTGTGTTCTACACGCTGTTCTGTCTCCAGCGCTTCTCTGTAATTAATTGGCTGACTGAAAGCGCTGAGCTAGCAGAGCCCACGCTGGGATGCTACACACACACACACACACACACACTCACACACACCTTTGCGTGCACACAAATCTTACTTGCATGCTGCACACATGAGGGCTGCTACACACATGCAACATGAGATGCTCACAAATCTTTCTTACCACGCTGCGATACTCACACACTCACACACAGGCTTGTGGGTGTGTTGTGTTTGTGTGTGTGTGTGTGTGTGTGTGTGTGTGTGTGTGTCAGCTGTGGGTGTACAAATCAAAGGTATTGTCACCGTGTTAAGTGTTCACACTTTCCTGTCAGTTTTCATTAAGCGTCCTGTCAGCGTCTCTCCTTTGTCAGAAACAGATGTAACGTTGTTCTTACAGTCTGTTTGTAGCCGTGGTCCCCACAGGCAATGGAGATAAAAGTCTGTGAATAACGGGGCGAGACACACGCCAAATGAACTTTAATGGCGTGTTAAATTTTCAAACATCCATTTTAAGGAACCAAAAGAGATAAATGACGATTATGGGCTCTTTTATTTTGGAGGGATTGTTTGTGGATTTCTGAGTTTATCTGCAGCAGATAAAGACGCCCGCCCTTGTAGTAAACATAAGTTCAGAGGCTGCCTGTGGCTATCCCTCTAGAAATCACTGCAACACTTTATCTCTCTCAACAGCAAAGCACTCACACACACATGCATGAGACACCTGAACACACACACACACATAGACACATGCAAGGAACAGGAAGAGGTGAGAGGAAAAAGGAGAGAGGAGAAAGTGGGAAAGAAGGAAAGAGAAAGATGAATGAATGTGGGAGTTGGTGTAGATTGCTCCTGTCTTCACACTTAGAAACACACGCTCACACACACGCACACACACACACACACACACACACTTCCCTCTCTTACTCACTCTGCCTCATCCCTCCCTGTTCTCCTCCCTCCTTCCTCCTCCCCTCCCTCCCTCCCTCTCTCTGTAGGGTATATTCCCCCTCCATTCTCCTTGGCGCATTGCTGCAGTCAGCACAGCCACCATAACACACACACACACACACACACACACACACACACACTATTGCTCACACAGTCCCTTTTTCCTCTTCTATCTTTCTGTTTCCCTCTCTCTCTCCATCTCTCTCTCACACACACACACACACACACACACACATACACACACACACACACACACACACACACTCCCCATCAGTACGACTGCATTACCTTTCCCATTGCCAACCCTCAGCCTGCACACACTCAGCCACACTCGCAGACTGAAGCCTTTTGTTTTATAACAGTTTCACCCCACCACCGTCATCACAGCCATCTTGCTTCAAAAATATCAAATAAAGTAGTTCAGAAATTATTTAAATAGAACCAAAGACATAAAGAGGACAATCAAATTGGGAGACAACTCCAGTAATTATTTACTTTATGAATTCGACGTGCATTATTAAAGCTTGACTTGCGATCATTTTTTGTGTGTATATTTGGCTCGAAGATCTGGTGTTTTTCTCAGATTCATAATTCACATGTTTGGAAACTTGGTGCTCAGGTGGAGATTTGGTCAAAGAAAGAAAAGGGTCAGCAAATACAAAAAAGTACTCAGTAGAAGCAGTCCAAGCAGCCATAACAGGTGCTTCGACCCTGTCTTCACTGGTCAAGATGAAGAGTTGTGCGAGTTGGTTGTTCAAAGAAGACTCTGACACTGGAGACTTTAAATTAGGGAAAGATGGTGGTTAATTCCTCATGTCTTATGAGGTAACTTTGGTATTTTTTTTATCCCAATTTTCCCATATTTTTGTGTCTTAAGATGATAATTTTTGAAATTGATCCAGTATTGAGTGAGAGGACTGAATCTGTGAAACAGGCTGCAATGTAACGACTCTGGGCAAAAATGCAGCATCATGTATGTCCATTAATAATGCCTTTTTTGTCAAAGACAGACCAAAATTATTCTTTTTTGTGTCTATTACTATGAAAAAGATCCCTAAAACTAAAAGAGTAAAATCATTTTTATTGAACCACAAACAGCTCTGTGGTCGTTATCACCAAACCCACCAGACTCTGCTTAAATAAACTACAATTTTACAACTGTAAAACAAACTTCATTCAAAGTCGACAGAAACAAATCAAAACTCACAAAAACCCCTCGGCTTGTCTTTCCGCTGTGTCAACAATCACCAACTCTGGTTTAGTTGAAATAAACCCTTAATTCACCCAGTTAGATGTGAAAATACTCTGGCTCTGTACATGGTAAAATTACTCTTGATTTGAATGGAGTCAGTTGGGGTTAAAGACATCTAATTGGGTCAATTAAGGGTTCAATTCAACCAAACCAGAGTTGTTGATTGAAGATGTTTTTTGAGAGTTTTATTAAGTTTCTGTTGACTGTGAATGAAGTGTGTTTAACGATTGCAATTTTGGGGCTCTTTCTGGTTAAACGAAAAGGATTTTCCTCTAACAAAAAGGTCTATCTCTGCAGGATCCCTTCTATAATGCTGTCAGACACTTATAATGATAATCTGAGCCTGTCAGTGGCAAAAACGTGCATTTTTTGTGGACTTAAATAACAGTGTGAGCCCGGAGTGGTCACACTGATGTTTCACTGTCACCGGTTGCAGCAGTTTTGCTAAATACTGAACTATTCAAAAAACTGTTGATCGTTTTAGTCTCTTAGGAAAAAAATAGTTTTATCCCACATTAATTCAGTAACTTAGTATTCGTTGCAGATGTATTTACATTAATGCTGAAGCTTTGTGCGTGATTTTACTCTTAAAAATGGAAAAGGTGTGGATACAAACAGATAAATAATGATGAACTATGTTCGAATATCTGTCTTTTTTTACAGTGTTTCTCGGTCTTCAGCACACTGAGCTCCTGCTGGTTTTCAGTCCAGCCATCTAATCAGTGATTGAATTACCGCTGGGACAGAAAACCAGCAGAGCACCAACCACTGCTCCGACACATCATGCTGACTGGTATTTATTTGGGCTGTTTCAGTGCGGGTCAAAAATAGTCGCTCGGTTTTGCTTTTTCCAGCAGAGAATTCTTACCAACAACAACAACAAAAAAAAATTAGGTCATTTTTATCCGTTGGCAATCTGGAGAAAGTTATCCATGCTTTTATCTCTCCCTCTTAGACGACTGCAGCTCTCTTCGGTCCAGTCTCGAGTTGGTCTCCGCTTGAACTGAGCGATACTTTTTGTGCTCATGTTCGCTGCATTTAAAGGACAGATTCATGTGGATGGACCTACATGAGCCATTTCCAAGACTGATTAGTCTGGTAATACTACAAAAACTGCTGTTACTGCTGCTATTACTGCAACTACTATTTATAACAATATTGACAAATACAAACTATTCACTATATATAATAACAAATCCCCATCAAACTAGACATAGTTACTACTAAGAGTAATACTGGAAGACACTGATGGAGGAGTCAAATCTTTTACAGATATTACTAACAGAAGCTGTAAATTTATCCGATAGAACAAATAACCGATCACACGGGGACATTTGTTAAAAGGTGGAGCCCTGCCATGGCTATATAAATACCACAAAGTGATCTAAATCTTTCAAAACATTCTGAATCATACATTTAACTTTGTCTTCCCAACTTGTGTTTTTTACTTGTACATACAAACGCTTATACCACCATACACATTCACACACTTTTCCTGACCCCTACGACCCAATCCACATTGTAGATTTGCACACACACACACACACACACACACACATATACATTTTTTATATTTTTAACTTCCATATTAGCATAAGGCACAGTTTTATATTTCACACACTCAGCATATTTTCCATATTATAATTTCAATATTCACAGATTAGAGCAAATTGTCTGTTACTGTATGCTTTACATTTATATTTTTACACACTTACATACTCAGCATATTTACATACTTTATTTAAAATATTGAAATATTTACATTTACATACACTTATACTGTATTTCTGTTTTCTATTTTTATATACATACTCTCTGCGCTTGGAGATTGTGGTGCAATGAATAACCAAACAGTATAAATGTATATATACTGTATATATGTGTTCCAACAGCACTCCTAATGAACGGTCCAGCTCCAAAAATAAAAAAATCTGTTGTGGGTGCAGATGTTTTAATAGTGGCAGGTCGCCACAAATAAATGAATGTGTGTGAAGCTGTAGCGGACACTCAGGGCTTAGCTTTGGCCTCAGTCAGGGGATTCAGCGGATCCTCCACTGGTGCTTTTTTTGATAAACAAGCTCTGTTTTGATGCTTTTTTAATGCACTCTGGCACCTTATTTAAAGTAACAGTACAAAAAGAATTCACAGTGTGAATCAGTTTATTTTTATTGTGAATTCAAAAATGTTTGGGGGGCCACCCAGCGCCCTATCACAGGTCATATTTTGTCTGCAAGCCATAAGTTGGCTCTCACTGATGCAACCAGTGTAAAACAGCTCTGTCCCCTCCAAACTGACTGATCTTCGTCTTCAGGCTCTGAACGCTGCCCTCAAAACACACTTCAGTGGCCTAGCTTTCTCTCCGAGCCCCCGCAACAGTTTGATTTGGTTTCTATTTTACTGCTACAAAGCACTCTGAGAGCTGTTTTTGTCGGAGAAAAGTGCACTACAAACGCCATCTATTATTGATACGGTCTGATATCGAGGCCAGCTATGCTGTGAGGCTCGGTCGCGGCATTTGATTCAGTCCGGTCTGGATTTATTGTGCGGCACTTTGGTTCCCGACAACTTGACAACTAGTTCCACTGGTTCTGTTTCACGGGTCAGTTGACGATTTACAGTATAGATGTCAATTCACAAACACTCAGATATATACAGTTCGTGAACAAAAACTGTAAGTGTCTTTCAGGAAAAAGCATTTATGGCAGGGTGTATATTTGTAGCAGTGAAATAAAGAATTAATGCCTTTCTATATGCGTGTGTGTGTGTGTGTGTGTGTGTGTGTGTGTGCGCACGTGTGTTTTGCAGAGTATCTTTGCTCAGTTCCAGTTCAGCAGTGAACGTGTGCTGCCATCAGATGCACTGCGGAGCGCATTGGCCAAGACTTTCCAAGACGAGCAACGCTTTCAGCTGGGTATCATGGACGATGCTGCCGAGTGCTTTGTGAGTCTGAGACACAACATAGCCACACACACACACACACACACACACACGCACACACAGGAGAGGTGATGGGTTGCCTAAAGGCTCTTGTCTGAGGAAGTCCCATCTTCACTGCAGTCTGAAATCTTCAGGGGACGAGGGATATCCAATACTGCAGCCTCAAAGAAACATGTTTTTGTCGAGCGCCTAATGTTTCAACTTTTGTTAGGCCGAAATCAGTGTTTGTTTGTTCATTACTGTATTACGTTGTGAGGTATTGCTTGTTTTGTTGTCCACCCCTTGTACCTTAAAAGAAATAGTTTTCCCAAGAAATGATCACTTGTAAAAATGCCTTGAGATAATTTCATCAAATTTAGCACAAACGTCCACTTAGACTCAACAATGAATTGATTAGATTCTAATGATAAAAGTTCAAAGGTCAAGGCCACTTTGCATTCATCTTAATGTTGTAAACACAATACTTCAAGAACGCCTTGAGGGGATTTCTTTAAATTTGGCACAAACGTCCACTTGGATTTAACAATGATCCTATTAGAATTTAGTTGTCAAAGGTCAAAAGTCAAGGTCACTGTGACCTTTTCTGTTTCTGTCTTGTGAACGCAACATCTCAAGAGCACTTTTTTTTCTTCAAAATTTGGCACAAACGTCCACTTGGACTTAAGGATGAACTGATGACATTTTGGTGGTCAAAGGTCAGGGTCTGTCTGACCTCACGTCTGTCCAGTTCTCGTGAATGTGATCTCTCAAGGATACCTTGACAGAAACTTTTCAGATTTGATACAAATCTCCATTTGAACTGATAAGATTTTAGTGATGAAGGTCTGACATTTGTAACGGAAAAGGAGACATTTGGTCTGATTCTGAACTGGTGACGCTAATTTTGGGTGCCCATGTTGAAACTGTGCTGATTGTATAGATTCTCTGGCGGAAGATGTGTGTGAAGCATCCATATTTTCGCTGGCTCATGTCTTATTTTGGAGTAAATCTTAACATTTCGAGAAGAAGTGAAAAAAAATAAAATTACTGCTCACAGTTTAATTTTATAATCACAATGTCTTCTTCATTGTTTTCCTCTCTTAAGCCTTTCTTGTAGATTTCTCTCCACCACTTCTTTCTTCTTGCTTCTTTCTTTCTTCCTTGAAGACCTCAACTGTGTGTGTGTGTGTGTGTGTGTTTTGTGTGTGCCTGGTTGGCCCTGTCTGATCGATTGGTAGTAAATGTGTTCAGTCAGGGAATCCGTCGGCTTCTTATGAAATATAGATGCTGCTCCCACGGTCAGATTAACAGGAGCACCAACAGAGAGGAACGATCAAACACACACATTCACACACACACACGCACACACACACTCACTGTACATATGTATACAATATAAACAAGCACATATGCCAACAAACACACACATTAACAGATTTTGCCTTATGTGTGTCTCAGGAGAATCTCCTGATGCGTATCCACTTCCACATCAGCGCGGAGAGCCGAGAGGACATCTGCACAGCCAAACACTGTATACCACACCAGAAGTTTGCCATGACTCTGTTCGAACAGGTAGGACCATGTTCAGTGCCTCTGTCACTTTAAAGAGCTGTTACATATTTCATTTTTGTTGCTTTAATTTAAAAAAAAAACAAAAAAAACAGCCCACACAAACATTTTCAAGAACACGATGTCCAGCGATGAATCTGAGGATGTATTTGTATTTGTAGTGTGTCTGTAACAGCTGCGGAGCCACATCGGACCCCTTGCCCTTCATTCAGATGGTTCATTACATCTCCACTACATCCCTCTGGTAAGACCAGACACACACCTACACACACACACACACACACACACACACTGCAGTAAATCTGGCAGCAAGCTGAGGCTGGGTGGCAGTAAAGGAAGGTACAGCGTGTTCTCTTCCTCCCTGCACGGGTCCCTGCTGAACACTGAACTGTGAGCGCACACATGCACATTATGCACACACACACGTGTACGTTCATGCATATGCAAGAGCAGGTGAGCTCGTGCATAATGGTCTCCGCCATGTTAACGTGCAGGTAAATCCACACAGCATCCTCGGAGCTGTTACATAAAACTCGCACACGCTCCGAGTCAATGAAATAAGGAACAGGGGAAGTAATCAATCAGCTGTTTGATTCAGTAGACCCAGGGGGCGACATAAATCTATAAGTGGAACAGTGGGTCGGATAGGCTGCGAACGAGAGGGAAATAAGAGGATATATCACACCATATCCTTTTTGGAAATGGAACACGGCAGAGGAAATCGAGGGATGAATGGGGGGCAAAAGTACAAATAAACACACTGTGTCAAGGTAGCTGTGGGGCACAGCGGTGCCGCTGCTCTGTGTTTGTGCCTGTTAGCACTGCCAAGCTATTTTTACCCTTAGCTCAGCCTGTTGTTTACAGTCGAGATAGCCAAACATGCAAAAGTCAACATGAGTAAGATAATCAGAGGGCAACGCAAAAGACAAACAAACGTCTGGTTCAAGCACGATTCAGACACAAGTAAACAGAAGTACAAGTGTGCTCCTCGCTTGTTGTTGTTTTTGCCTGCGTTTATAGCCTCGCATCTGCCCGCGCATCTGAAGAAGAGAGGAGTGAGGGGTTGAAATTGAGCGAGAGAGAGTGTAGAAGAGGTTGGGTTCATTTCAGGCTAATGGAAGGGGTGAGGGGTGGGGGTGGGGGGGATTTGGATGGTTTTAAAAATCGTTATTCTTAAAGGAGTACTTCACCGGAAAAAACAATGCTGATTCACTGCACACATAAGCGCATACTTCAGGGATACTCAACTTGCTTTGCTTGGGGGCCACTTTTGCAAAATGACAAGAGGCCAGGGGCCAGTCACAGCAGCCGCATACACATTTCTAGGATTTGTAGGACTTCAGAACGTTTCTAGGATTTCAGGACGATTGCAGAATGTTAGGATGCTTCAAGGATTTTAAGACATTTCGTGGATTTAGGAAGTTGCTAGGATTTTAGGACAGTTGGTCCAAAAGTTGGTCCTCCAGTGACACTTTTTAAAAAAAAAAAACAAGCTCTATTTTTGATGCTGTTTTATGCACTCTGGCTACTTTTATATACTAAAAATACAAAAACAATTCCTTGCGTTAATCACCTAAATTTTATTGTGAATTAGAAGATGGTTGGGGGATTGCACAGCACCCTTTTGGGGGCCAGATGTGGCCCGTGGGCTGTAAGTTGAGTATCACTGCCAGAGATATAGACAGAGCTGCAGACAGACTTGCACAAGTCCATTTGGTATTCACAGATGGTAATAATGTATGTTTGAGTTTGTCCTTCAGAGGACGATGGTACTTAAAAGGGATAAATGCAGCTCAATAATAAAGTCTCATTGTTTTAAGCCTTGCAGAAAAAATACACTTTTCTTCTTCAAGCAAAGCTGTTTTTTCATCAAATTATGCTAGTTGGGGATGAACTTCTCCTTTATTAACAATAATAATGTTTCTGTAGTGTTACTGCTCCCCGTGGGGAAATCGTCTTTCAGCATGGTCACTTTATGAAGGTCATAGATCTGTCAAACAGGATTTAGAAATTTCAGAATTAATGTTTTTTATTACTTTAAAGAAGTATTTCGCCAATTTCAAGAAGGTCCTCATGTAAAACTAGGCTCTCTACGCGCCTGATCAGACCAATAAAAGCTTCGGCTGGTGAGTGATGTAATGTGGACTTGTCCGTATTAAACAACAGCGGCTGGCTGGATCTCATATTACAGTTAAATAATAAGCTAAAAACATTTTTATGAAAAGATTTGACGCAAGAAACATTGAACTCAGCATCTTGCTTTATATTTGATCAGCTCTGCTTGGTATTTCTGTTTGATCACTGTGTTTTCGGCCTTAATTTTCACTCCGTAGGAAGTAGTTTGGTGCCTATTTCCTGTTCACAACTCTCGCCACTACAGTGAAACAGGGCGTTTAAATATGTTTCTGAAAATATTTCAGGCGAGAAGTGGGCAGTGCGGTAGCATAATCTTAGTTTTACATTCGATCAGCACTGCTTAGATTTACCGTTCGATCAGATTTCGGTCCGAATTTAGGAGACAGGGAGACTAGCGCGCTAAGTCTCTTGATCAGCTGGATAATCTTTGTGTCCACGGCATGGTTGGCATGGCAATGTGAAAATGCGAAAGTACAGCCTGTAGTTTGAGCAACAGCCCCGTGAGCCAGCGAGTCACCGCCAAATGACATAAATTGGCAGTGTTTCGGGGAGGCAATTGTAAGATGGAGGGAAGTTTACCACAGTTCATCTACACATACAACTCACACTGTTTTGAAACAAAGCTGGTTTAAAATCAGTGAAGTATCCCTTTAAAGTCTCACTGTTTTATCCCTGCAGAAAATGACTGTCTAGAAATACAGTTTTCTTTCATCACATGCTGCTAGTTGGGGATGAACTTCTCCTTTAATAACATTGATAATGTTTCTGTAGTGTTACTGCTCCCTGTGGGGAAATTGTCTTTCAGCATGGCCACTTTAGGAGGGTCAAAGATCATAATCTGTCACACAGGATTTAGAAACTATCTCAGAATTAATCTTTTTCGCAGCCTTAATGGCTCCATAATGTAGATTCCCTCTTTCCCCTTTTCCTTTGTTTTATTTTCTCTATTAAGTGGATGAGAAAAAGCACTGACTCAGAGTCAGCGTTGATGTGTGCCTAAGCAATACACAAGGCCAGATGAACAACACACTGAAGAATTAATAGATTTTCAACAGATTTTCAGCCAGAAATACCAGAGGAAATTAAACAATTGCCTGCAAATTACTGTACAGCACCACAAAACAGACAAAACTTAACAAGTTTAAATAATGGAAACAATGTTTCTGCTCTCCACAAGTCACAGTTGGGCTTCACAATAGATTTTTTTCTACTATTCACAAAAGCTCTGGCCTCACTCACTGCGTGCGTCATTTTGGTGTGTGTGTGTGTGTGTGTGTGTGTGTGTGTGTGTGTGTGTGTGTGTGTGTGTGTGTGTTTGTGTTTGTGTTTCTGATGCTGCAGTAACCAGGCGGTGAGGATGCTGGAGTGCAGAGAGAAACCCACACCGGACATGTTTGGAGAACTGCTCCGCAACGCCAGCAACATGGGGGACCTGCGCAACTGCCCTGTGAGAGCACACACACACACACACACACACACACACACAGCTGTGTAGCTGTTTTGTGTCTCTATGTGGTTGTTTTCCCCAGTTTCATAGCCATGAGTCTCATTTTGTGTGTTTTCAGCTGGCTTTCATCTCTTTATAGTAGTTCTATGTGTCTCAGTTGGTATTTTATCCCTTTTTGTAGCTGTTGTGAGTCTCATTATGTCGCTTTTGCAGCTGTTTTGTCTCTCTCTCTGTCGTCATATGTGTATCTTCATAGTGTTTTTGTCTTGTAGTCATTTTTGTGTCTAGTTTTAGCTGTTTTGCCTCTTTTTGTAGTCTTGGTTCTCTTTTTGTCTCTTTGCAGTTGTTTTGCATCTTTTTGTAGTCATTTTGTGTCTCTTTTATGGTAGTTTTGTATTTCTTTGGGGTTATTCTTTTATGGGTTGAAATGTATTAATTTGAGTGATTTTCTGCAGGTTAAACCCAGGTGAGCCCTGACACTTTGGCTCCCAGAGCCTGTTTCACTTCATTAATCTATCCATGCAAAACACACAGACACAAGCACAACACATGGGCACACAATTCACATACGCCCACTCAGTACACTCAGCAACTTGATACTGTGAACCTCAGGGCAGGAACAAAGTTACAACTAAGTATGCACAAAACATCTGCAAATCCCTCTTTTTTAATCTGAAAAGATGGATTAAACCAAACAATAACGCAAAAAGCAGGCTGAAAATCAGATTTTAAAGTTATAATTTGCAGCATAACCACTTTTTAAAATTATTTCTTGTTTGTTTTTTTTCCCCTTTCTTTCTTGGTCGGCCCAATGTTATATAATCAGCAGCTCATTTGCATTTTCTTCCCATTTTTCTCTTCACTTTCTATTACCGGAAGCATTTTCTGAGTTCTCTTCATCGACCTCCTTTACAGTAAAACATAATGAACGCCGTCGTCTTGCAGCAGGAAACAAAAGAATGTGGTTGTGCAGGGAAAAATGCGGGTATTTTTGGATGAAAATTAAAACAAAAAGCGACGAGCCTCGACAATATTGTCTGCTGCATTGGAGAGCGATTACTGTAAGATAGAGAAACAGAGGAATGTGTGTGACGCCTTTGTTCTGCAGGGTTGTGTGTTGTGCTGCCACATGAGAAAGTGCTGCTGCTGAATAGATCCAGCTTGGCCCCGCTCTCTGCCAAAGTGTCCGCACAAAGAGCCTCCTCAGCTGCCCCTCTCTTCACATACCACCACCACAACCTCCTCAGCTGCTGCAGCTACACTAACACACATCGTTAGCTTGTTCACGGCCCAAACGCTGACTTTGTGTGCGCAGTCCTGTGGGAGTCACACAAACCTGCCTCTGTTTATCTTCCATCACTTGCAGCGCTGATCTTTTGTTAATACCACATTGGGCTTTGCTCAAACAAAGTTATGGTGTTTGGACGGGAGCGCGGCTGCTGGAGGATACCGGAGGTGCCAGGCTGAAGATAGGAGAGTGTGAGGATGTTTGTTCGGTGTTAAAGAGTTGACAGAGGGAAGTGAAGTGAAGTTCTTAGTACATGATTTTTTAAATAAGATAAAATTAATGGAATTAATTGAATATATGGATGCTGTGTTAGACGTTTTCAGCTCTTATACCACTTTGAAAGCTGCAATATAGACAGATTACATATTTATTTAAAGGGCATAAAAACCTTTGTTTTTTTCTTCTTTCATATGAACCAGTCAGGATTTACAGGAGTAGACCCAGAATCTGAATGCAGCTGGGATTGTCTTTAAATGCCAAGTTTTCATGTATTCCAAGTTTAAAAATATTAGTCTTGGTAAAAAAAAAAAATAAAAATTGTAGCACTCTCCCCACTGACAACTTGCTACACAACACCCACTAGCTGATGGAAACACATTGACAGGTCACTACAAAACACAGATGATTAAAGCCTAAAAAAGCTGCTGAAAACTCACTGACAGGTCACTACAAAACATGCACAACTGGAGCCCTAAAGTCACTTGAAACACACTGACAGGTCGCTACAAAACACAGATGATTAAAGCTTAAAAAAGCTGCTGAAAACTCACTGACAGGTCACTACAAAACATGCACGATTGGAGCCATCTGCTGACCCCTCCACCTTCCAGTGACAAAGTGATCTCATATATTACGCCACTTAACGTTGATGTGATATGTATGAAATGTGCAAATGTAACATATTCATGGTTTGTAGAAATGTACAATGCCAAAATTTTCTTCTGGCAACTTGGCTGATTTGCAAGCAACAATTATTTGTGATACATGCAGTCCTTTTTTTTTGCATGATAACACTGCTTGCAAATCTCTTTTGTGCAACAGGCTTTTTTCATATATTGGGCCACTGTTTGTGTTGATACAACTCTGACCTCGCCAAATAGAAAATATATAAATTAGATATTAGAAATAGAAATAATGTTAAAGGAGTCGGATTTGGTAAAAACCATGAGCAGTCAGGCATTTGGTAAAATTAATTCCCATACTGTGAATTTCAGGGGTCTTTACTATCAATACTTTCCTCAGAATAGAGCAGTAAAGCACCAAACTGTTGTTTTTTCAACGCCAGCCTTGTCAATTGCATGTGTTTTTTTGCCCCGTTGGACTTTGTATTTGCTGCTTTCCCAGAACCCAGCAATAATTTGGGCCATGACTGATGGAAACGGTGGCCAATACTACAAAAGTAACATCCAAATTGTAATAAACAGGGGTTGTTCTTTAATAATAAGGGTATTCACACACCTCTGTATGAATGTATGTTCAATCCTACATCTGCCCCATTTTATTGCACACAAGAAAACAATAACATATCGTTAAATAACAAAACAAAATTCATGCAGTATATAATGATTTGGAAGTAAAAACAATAACTTCAGACAGAAATGTGCAGGAGGAGCCAAAAAAAATCCCCATGGGGTCTTGCTGAGTGGCCCTCCTAATGTGAAACATTTAGCAGAGAGACAATTAAAGTAGTACAAACAAATACTATGTAGGGGAACAGAAAACAAAATTCATAAGGTGTAAAAAAATAAAAATAGATCAAATGGAGAATCTGCCTCCTTTCCTGATAAAAGGGGGATAGCCTCTTTATTTCGGATGCTGTGTGGAGTCGTGAGGAGGCATAAGTACAAACATTTCCCTAAAGTTGTTTCATTTTGCTCCGAAGAATGCCACCATCAGCACTCTGCAAACCTACAGTATCCTTTGACCAGCAGCACTATTATATAACTCACTCTCTCCTGGAAATGTCTGCATAGCCATGGCAAAAAAAAATAGATAAATAGAATAAAAAGAGGAAAGAAATCTTTGCATATAACATTCAGAGATGAGGCTGCACCGATCAATGCTGTATTATGAAGCAGAGCGAATCTGTTTGTACGATCATTTGATGAATGATGCTGTCAGCGGCCGTTCCCAGCAGTGAGGCAGCGCAGAGAGCTAACTGTGTCCCGTCAATGTGTCCTAAGCTAACAGATAGCCCGTGTGTCTCAGTGCTGTGCTGTTTGGCGGCTGCTCCGGGCCTTGTGTTTGTGTCCCTTTCTGAGAATTTAGAAGCAGACCCTGGCAAAATACCTTCCTGCCGTGTCTGGTGCCAGCGCAAGACGGCACGCCGCCCACAAAGGGAGCGCTCTGTGTGTGTTTGTGCATATGTGTGTGTGTGCGAGAGCGTTGTGTTTGGCAAAGTGTCTGGTTGCCAGGGTGTTCTCAGGCTGTTTCCGAGCCCACTCTGCCAGCACTGCGTGTGTGTGTGCATGTGTGTATGTCTTTTGTGTGTGTGTGTGTGTGTGTGTGTGCACCAGCTCTGCGGTGGGTCATGACTCAAAGGAAGGATTCAGAACACACGGTTCTGAACTCAACAGAAGGCCCAAGGGACAAATACAACTCAGCACAGCGCGTCTTCCTCTGTCGTTCTCTCTTACAATCCTTTCATCATCTCTTTCCTCCCGCCTTTTATCTCTGCCCCTCTTTCTCCTACTGTTCACTTCATCTGTGTGTGTGTGTGTGTGTCCGTGCGCGTGTCTTCGTCACTGCCAAATAAAGGGACGTTTTTAGCGAAGTACACCGCTGTCACACTCTGCGTCTCATAACACAGGATGAATAAACCTGTTTGATCAGACGCTTTTTCTCCTCTCCCTCCCTCCATCACAGAGTAACTGCGGGGAGGTGTTGCGTATCCGCCGGGTGCTGATGAACTCGCCGGAGATCGTGTCCATCGGGCTGGTGTGGGACTCAGACCACTCTGACCTAGCTGAGGACGTCATACACAGCCTGGGGACGTGCCTGCGTCTGGGAGATGTAAGGGGATCACACACACATTACTCACACACATTATGCGGTCATTACAACACATTAGCATATGTTATTTATGCCTTTGTGAGCAGCCAAGCACGTACGCCCAAATGCTGACATACATGTGGGCACGATACTCTAAATGTGATGGTGAAAAGAGCTTTTTGTGCAGCAGTGAGCCAGACGTGCTGTTTGGTGAAGATGTTTGTGGTGGTGGCTGCACCGTCAGCACCTCATGATGCTCATGAGACGTCCCGTTGGTTGCGCCAGATCAGTTTTAAGAGGTCGTGAGATTCACAACTGAAGTCCAAGATAGATTGCCGTGAAATTCAGTACACAAAGTCGTTGTTTCCAGAGGATGAGGCCCACGGGCTTTAGGGATCCCCTGACTTCTCATTTGGTGCCACCATCAGAAAAAGAGAGATTATAACCACACATCAAGCAGCATTCTGAGGTGGCCGACAGGAAAGTGCCCAAAACTGCAGTTCTTCAAAAGGCTGGCGAGTTAATCCCCGTAGACACCCCCCCCAAAAAAATCTCACTCCCAACTCATCATAAACAGGTGCTTGGTTAATGGCCCAGACGCTCAGAGATGGTCACATGCAGTATGTTTTTTTTTAAAAAAAAGCTTCTTTTTTCACAGGATATGTACAGTCCCTTTTCAAAATAAACCTAGAGCAAAGTTTTAAAGACTAGTTTCTTTTGGGTTAACTTCCTTAAGTTTAGGCAACAAAAGTACATGGTCTGGTCTTAAAATATGCGTGTGTGTGTGTGTGTGTGTGTGTGTGTGTGTGTGTGTAAACTTCTATCAACCTCTTGTTTAAACCCTCTTAGCTTCCATGTTGTTCCCACTTTACGACCTCAAAGCACATGAACACGACGAAGTCTGAAGAACAGCTTCCCAACTCAGAAACTACGACCTTCCCACATCACATTAACGCAGCAGCGGACTCTCAGTCTTGTTTTCATGCAGATGAGGGTTGTAGGTTGTGGAAAAATTGGAACAATGCTATCCCAACAATCACACTGATTCCCATATTGTTTCTCTACATTGCATACATTCAGCCTGACATTACGTTCATGGAAAATGACTCTCACTGATGTCGCATCCAGTTGACATGCAATAGTCTCCCAGTTGAACCTTTCTTGAAAAGTTAAGAAATCCTTTAACCTCTTGAACCAGATCCCTTTGCGTGCTTCAATCCCTTCAATTCCAGGCTGACAGCTTACTCATTACTTATTTTCCACATGGGAAGTCAAGCACTGGAGGCTACATGATATGCTTGGCATTTAAGTGCTTGGAGTCGTGATGACACTGTTGATCGGTGACTGACGGTAAAAACAGATGCCGTGTTGTTCTGTTTCAAAAATGGTTAATGATTTTTCTGGTTTATGCAGAGGTACAGTAACAGTGGCATGTTCAAACAGATTTTCCAACAATCAGACAAGGACACACATACTTACCAACACAAATATAGAGAGTACAAACATGTGCGTGCTGTAGAGCCCTGTAAACTCAACCAATCCTGTTCAAACTTGCTCTGCAAAACAACAAATCATAACACACACGACACACTCAGCCGCCTGACTTCCATTATTCTCACAGAGCTGCTGCTTTCACACCTCACACACGTGTTCGACCCCCGATACTCCGTGTCATGACTGAGTAATGCTGGTGCATTTTAATGCCACTGTAACATCTCCAGCCGCATTCTGAAGCGATATCCATGAATAATGGATCAGTGAATATGACTATGTGTTACAGTGAGTCAAGTTCTTTCCTCTATCCTCTATCTTCTGTCTCCGCCTGCTGCTGTTTCCCTCGTTTTCATCCCGCAGATGCGAGATGAAGCTAGTTGTCAGAGACGAATCGGAGGCGCAATCCATTGCGTTCTCCGCTTCTGTTTAGTCGTTCAGATCAGAGAAAGTTAATCCATCTGCCTCCTGAATCCCTCCGCCCCTTCTACTGCTTTCACTTTCTGCCTTTGTCTGTCTTCTGCATCTGCTTACTGTCTTTTTTCTGCTTCCCTGTTACTCTTCTATGTTCCCTCTCTTTGAGATTAGATTATTGTACTGCTGAAATGATACATCTACAGCCTCTTTCCCTCTCACTGGTTAAAAAGTTAGTCAGGTTTGTTTTAAGGAGAAAATAAAGATAGTGGTTAAGCTTTAATTGGTTGGCTATTAACCCTTTGAAACCTAAGCAAACCAGCTTGATTTCTTTACATGGTATGGGAAGAAGGCAATGAGCAACTTAAGAAATGGCCATAAATAATAATGTTTGCAAAAAGATACATATAACAAAGAAGTTACCTGAAAATAAGCCAAAGGGGGAAAAAGAAGGAAAGAAAATAGCCCAAAAATAATAGTTAGAAAAATTATATTAAATAATAAATGTGTTCATTTTGTGTGGCTTAAATTTAAATATATAATTAGAACCTGACATATGCCTATGTTGTGAGACTGTATTTTTCTATTATTTTCTTCTTTTCTTCTTTTTTTTTGCGGGATATTTCTTGCGAAGTTGGTCATTGTATTGTTCCCTTTCTTTGAGTTTTGGGCTGTTGGTCAGATAAAAGAAGCAAATTGCAGATGTCACTCAGGGCAACTTTCTGACATTTGTAGACAAATGGCAAATTGCAAAAAAAAAAAAAAAAGTAATTTTTACAGTAGATAAAACCTAGATAAAATGATATTTGTTATTTTTACGGTATTGAACCATGAGTGTTTTTACAGCAGCAGGGCACAGCAGAATGCAATGTGATAGGACTACGAAAACTTATGTTCCTAAACCAGTGATTCTTATGGCCCACTTGCCAAATCTGGCTCCCACCAGGGTGCTGGGTGGCCCCGCAACCATTTTCTAATTCACAAAAAAAACAAAAGATTCAAACTGTCAAAAAAAACATAAAACAGCATCAAAAAAGAGCTTGTTTATCAAAAAAAGTGTGAGTGGAGAGGTCCTGCTAAACCTCAAATGTCCTAAAATCATAGAAACATCCTAAAATCTTAGTAATGTCCACAAATCCTTGAAATGCCCTAAAATCCCAGAAATGTTCTAAATCCTAGAAGTATCCTAAAATTATAGAATTGTCCTGAAATTCTTAAAATGTTCTGAGATCCTGCAAACACCCCAGAATCCTAGAAAAATAATAAAAATGCCCAGAAATCCCAGAAACGTCGCAAAATCTTAGAAACGTCCTAAAATCATAGAAACATCTCCGGGGCTGCTGCAACGGGCCTCTGGCCTCTGGTCATTTTGCAAAAGTTTCCCCCCAGGATTAAACCAACAAATTTCTCCACTTTAACACGTTCATCTGTTTGTATAATGTGCAGATAATCACTGTGTATCATTTGTGCATGAAAAGCTGCAGTAGAACTGTGTCTCTGTGCAGGATGTGCAGAGAGGAAAGTGAGGAGTTTGAGAAAAGGCAGTGTGTGAAGGATTACTGCATACAGCATATACACTAGGTGAGCAAAAATGTGCTTGTATTCACATTAACTCCCCTATCTCTACCCCCCACCCCACTGCACACCTCTCCCTCTCTTCCCTGCATCCCTCCCTCCCTCCCTGTCTCCTCCCCCTCCCCTCGCTCCTCTCTCTCTCTCTCTCTCTGTAGTTGTTCTACCGTGTGACAGAGGAGAGGGCTCGCCAGGCGGAGCTCTACTTGGTGGGCATGGTGTGCTACTACGGCAAGCACTACTCCACCTTCTTCTTCCAGACCAAGATACGCAAGTGGATGTACTTCGACGACGCCCACGTCAAAGAGGTGAGACACAGTTTTGGGGGAAAGTCTGCATGCTGCAACGCGGGGAGGGCAGCGCTGTTACAGTATCTGCTGCATCTCCAGTTGTGCCGGTGAGAGCAGCAGTGACAAGTAACTGTGTGTTAATTGAAGTGCTGCATGGTCAGCGGGGGCGGCTCGAGATTGATTATGTGTTTCAGGGTTTAATCTCCGTCTTTGTTTTAATCTTAGCGCAGGTTTGAAGTGCTAGAACTGGTTTTATGTAGTGATACTTCATGATTGGAGCATGATTTATCCTCCACGAGGCTGGAAGATGATATTGTGATGACTGAATGGAGGGGAGCTGGGTTTGTGTGTGTCAAGTGTGATATAAAGTGAATCTACACGTCCTTGACACTTCTGTGGTCATATTAGATTATTGAGCTAATGAAAAGTGTGATAATATGATATAGATAAGGACACACAGCAGCACAGTGTGTGTTTGACCTTCTCGTTTTGGTAGAATATGCGTAATGTTATATCCTAATCCGGATAGATTTACTTTATGTGTGTGTGTGTTGGTTTGTATGTATGATTATGTGTGTCTTTGTGTGTGTGTGTGTGTGTGTGTGTGTGTGTGTGTGTGTGTGTATTGCCCTGCACCTTCAGATCGGCCCTAAGTGGAAGGACGTGGTGTCTCGCTGTATCAAAGGCCACTATCAGCCCCTGCTGCTGCTCTACGCTGACCCCCGTGGGACGCCGGTGATACTGCAGGAGAGCCCCAACCCCTGTACCAGCTCCAACCCGCAGCTGGAGCTCCAGCACTGCAGCAGCAAGGCTGGTTACGACAGCGAAGACTCTGGTACAGCATAGATGACACACTCTGCTACAGATCAGATCACTCTGTGTTTAACGTCAAAGGAGGCAGGGGGGCAGCGAGGTTACAGCTTTAAAGCTCTGACCTTCAACCCTGTAATCCAACTTCTGCACACTGCAGAGCCTGAATTTATATTCTGACTTTTATGTAAACATATGGAGATGCAGGATTAACTGAAAGGTCGTGTTTCTTTCTCTTGTTCTCTCTCAGGTCGGGAGCCATCCATATCCAGCGATACTCGCACCGACTCTTCAACAGACAGCTCGAGCCATCGCGCCTCCCGCAGCCGATCTCTCCACCAGTCCACGGGCAGCCACCTCTCCAGCGAATCCCAGACCACGGTGGTCTGTAATTACGACATCGGCACACCGCCGCACGGTGCTGACGCCGGTGGTGAGTCCAAACTACACAAGTTTCGATACTCACACAGTGCAGCTGACAGCTTCTGCAAATACACTAGTGACTGCAGTGTTTTCACAGAGAAAACTGCAGTACTTGTTGTAGAATCAGGAAAGTTTCAGTGCTAATGAAGTGCAGTGCAGACTTTTCAGGTTCTGCGCCTCGTTACCGGTTACTCTCATGTTTACTTGGTGCCACTGCCTACATAATTGCCCCCTGTGGGATAAATAAAATATTGGATTTGCTTTTCCTTTCTCTCTTCTTTCTCTCACGTTCAGAGTCAGCGGTGGAGGGGCCTCCCCGCCCTCCCTCTCCTCCCCTGCAGGAGTACAAGGAGACAGCCGTCTTCCTCCTCTCTTCCCGCCGGCCACTCACCTCCTCCTCCTCCTCTTCTCGTCCCCTGTCCTCCTCCTCTTCGTCAGGAGTCGGGGGCTGTGAGGGCGGGGCTGGGGGGCCCCACTGGGAGGATGAAAGCACCAGCAGTGAGAGCAAGTCCAGGTACTGCACCAGCGATACACACGAACACATCGACTTTAGACATCCTGCATATAAAGTCACCTGCAAACTGGTTAAAGTTGTATTTTATAGTTTTCGTCATTTCATTGTCTGAATATTTAAATACACAGAAATCAGTAAACCTTGCTTGACAAGTGCTGTATTTAATTCCTCTGCTCATACTTTGCAAAAAATGTCGCTTACTGTTCGGAAACAGTGTCACGGTGAAAAGCCAAGAGCTTATTTTTGCGGTTTCTGCACTCTGTCTGCGATTTTCGTAGCTACCTTTTCAGTGCTGGGAGTAGGGATGATAACAATTAATCAACGATCGATTAATCGGTTGTGAAGAATTAAATCGAACATGTGAAATTTAATCAGTTAATCAATAGGCTATGCGAAGCTGTCAAAGTACATGCAGAGTGTTGCTGTGAGCTTTGATTGAGGAAAAGCACATTTGTATTGTTTTTCTGTTTGTTTCTTTGTTTCTTTCAAAAAACAATTAATCAATTAATCGATTGTTAATTTGACCAACAATTGATTAAGGAAACTGCTTACAATTTGCAACTCTAGTTTACTTTTAAAGCATATTCCACTACAGGTTATTGAATATATGCCCTAAAATTTGACTTTCTCTCACTATGTTTGAACTTCTCAAACAGAATAATTAAGTTGTTTTGTAGGTGATGTGTTTTTACTTTTACTTTCGACTTAACCTCTAAAATGAGTTCTCTATTTTCTTTTAAGAAGATTTTACTTAAAAGTTGCATTTACATCTTTGAAGTAGTTTTTAACAGTCGGCTTGTATTTGTACTCTCTAAACCCAATCAGCAGAGGCAGATGGAGGATTCGCCCTGTTTAAAGGATGTTTTGGCGTTGCATAAATAACTAGAATTACTGCCTTGTGGTTGTTTGCCTCAGGAGCCAGTCAAGTTGCACTTAGAGTTGACTTCCATGAATGTTTCACACACACACACACACACACACACACATACATAAACACACACAACAGTAGCACAGAAGATCTACACACTCAGCGCAGTTTCAAGATTAGTGCCACCTCTTAAATATCTGCCCAAACAAGCTCCTCTTCTGTTCTTTTCAGAATATTCTGATGTCACAGTGAAGTTGACCTTTGACCTTTTATATATAAAATGTCGTCACGTCATCATTTCTTTCTTTTTAGACACTTATGTGAAATTCTGTTATGAATACCGTATGAATTCATGAGTTATGGCCAAAATCATGTTTTTTTAAGTTCATAGTGACCTTTGACCTTCAACCACCATGTTCGTATTAATTTATTGTTAAGTGCAAGCGGATGTTTGTGCCGAATTTGAAGGCATCGTTCTTGATATTGCATTTACGAGAATAAGGGCTTCTGTCCACCTAATGTTTTGTTTTTATCAACGCCAGTGTCCTTTTTTCTGTCGGTGTCTGCGGCTGCCTGGAGGAACAGTGCTGCTGCCGGCATCATTTTTCAGAGCGCTCTGCCTTTTTTGTGCGGCCGCTTCCGGCACTTCAAGTTTAAAATCTCTGGACTATTCAGACAGGCACCGTTGATGTCATTGCCACTTTTTAGCAAGGCTGCTGTCACCGCAAAGACGGAGAAGATCGACCTGGAGACACAGGAAGTTACTGGTGTGTGTTGTGTCTCAATCAACATACAGCTGTACGCTTGTTGTTAGCTGTGTAGTCAAACGTCTGCTAATGCAATGTCCCGTTAGCTTACTAGCTAATGCTAATGCCGACATATTGTCATAGAAACAAAACGTTTGCACATTTTTTAAAAAAGCGCTGGAAGTGCTCTTATATAAATGGCTGGGAAGCGTTCTCCAGTGCCCTGCTGCTGCGTTTCATCTGAGGAAATATGCTAGGTGGACACAGGCCCTAAAGCAGATTAACTCACAGTGACCTTGACCTTTGACCTATGACCACTAAAATCCAATCACTTCATCGTTGAGTCCAAATGGATGTTTGTGCCAAATCTAAAACAATTCCATCGAGGCATACTTGAGATATGATGGCAATAATAGGAGAGCTGGCTGCACATACATACAGACAGGCAACGCAAAAACATAACGGACGTAACTATTCGGGAAGGATATCACCGTTCTTTCCACTCCCGGAGTCGTGTGACATCCCGTGTGACATCTTCCTCTCTTGCTCTGTAGTTCCTCTGGAGGCCGCTACAGGCCAACCTGGAGGCCGCGGAGAGAGGCCCTGAACATCGACAGCATATTCACCCGACCGAGAGGCTCCTCTCTGGGCTACAACACGCTGCCGGGCCCCTCTCTCCCTCCGGAGCCCCAAGACTCCTTTCCCCCAGCGGTCCCCGCTCCGCCCGCACAGCCAGGACTGCCAGAGGCGGAAGGAAGGGAGGTCGGGGAGTTAGAGGCGGGGTTTGGGCTGGTCGGGCAGCCCAGGTCTCTAGGCAGCGGGCGGACGATGGGACCCCCTGCCCCTCCACCTCTGAGAGGGGTGGAGCACCAGCCGCGTCTGATCCAGAGAATGGAGAGTGGCTACGAGAGCAGTGAGAGGAACAGCAGCAGCCCCGACAGGTAGGAAACCCACAAATAACAATTACTGTCTGTTCCTCTCTGTCTCTGTCGTTCATTGTCTTTCCCTCCCTTGGTTTCTGTGTCAATTTCACTTCATCAGCCTGAAATACGATTGTGACATTAACAACAACAAATTGTCCAACAATCCAGCAAAAACAAATCAATCATCGGACATATTTGTCAAGAGACGTACGATCTGCGCTCTCAACATTTCTCCCTTTTTTCTCCTTTTCTTTCTCTTTTTCTTTCTGTTTTATTTCTCTCCTCACAGGGAGGTGGGGCAACAGAAACGGGTGCTGATGTCAGGACCTTCATGGCGTTCGGTGCCCAAGTCAAAGAGCAGCGGTGCCATATTGCAGGAGCTGCCTTCACCTAGCTGGGGCGGCGGCACCAACACAGGTGTGAATATATGCATCCAGCAGGGTTTGTACAATCATGGAAACGATAGAAAAAATCATGGAATTTGCAAATATCAGTTTCTAGGCTTCGAAAAGTACAGGAAAACTAAGTATATGCTGAAAAGTGTAAAATGTAATTTTGTTTCAATCTGTATATTAGCACATGATGTGTATTAAGGAAATCTAAAAATCCAACAATGCAGTTTGTTGCTTGTGATAAATTATGTAATTTATGGTGATTTTTAAAGAAAAAAAATTGCAAATTCAAACATGCCTCCCAAGGCATGTTTTCTTAAAAATTACCACAAAATCTTTAAAAAAAAAAAAAAAAAAAAGGCAAAAAGCCCAAAAACAAAACTAAAAAGAAAAATATTTGCAGTAAAATGAATTCAAAATACAGCCAATTAACATTGAATCCCCCTCCACTAAAGCCAAAATAAAAAACATTTCCCTGCCCAGTTCTTAAAAAAATGTTTGACATGCCTCCCAAAAAACAGCATATATTTAAAAAAGATATTTTATAATTATGAAAAAGAAGGAAGGAGTATCAATGGTTTTTGCACAGAATCCATGGCTTTAAAAATTAGCCTCAAAGTCACGTAAAAGTCATGGAAATGTTTTGGTAAAAAGGTGTATGAACGCTGATGTATTTGTCTACTGTAATGTCCGTTTGAGCAGATCGATCTTTTAATATTCCACCTGATTTATGTGCTCAGGCGGCTCGGGGCGCAGTGAGCTGGACGAGCTGCAGGAGGAGGTGGCGAGGAGAGCCCGCCAGCAGGAGCAGCAGAAGCGGAGGGAGGCGGAGCGGGAGGCGGCCATGGGATTCAACCCCAAACCCAGCAAATTCATGGACCTGGACCAGCTCCAACACCAGGGTACGGGAATGGAGAGAGGGATGAGGAGAAAAGTGGGAGGGAGTGAGGGTGGTGGAGAAAAGAGAGAGATGTGTGGGAGGTTAGATGTTTTTAAGGAGAGCAAAAGAGGTCAGTTCACCCATCTGACAGAAACATATTCTCTCAGGGACTATGTCTTTGTTTAATGCAAACAGTCTGCATGAGATACCAGAATCTAAGTGAGAATATGTGGTTTTTGTACATTTGTGTGAATTGACCTTTTAAGGTGACAACTGCATTTAAAGGGACAGTTCACCTCAAATTCAAAAATTGCAAATTTTCCCTCTTACCTGTTGTGCTGTTTATCAGTCTAGACTGTTTTGGTGTGAGTTGCTGAGTGCCGGATGTATCGGTCGTAGATATGACTGCCTTCTGTCCAATATAATGGAACTGGATAGCGATCAGCTTGTAGTGCTCAAAGCACCAAAAAAATACATTTAAAAAACTCAACATCAGTGTCTCTTTCCAGAAATCACGACCTGGTTCCTCGAGATAATCCACAGACCTTGTTGTGAGCAGTTTGGGAACTATTTTCTTTCTACTCACGGACGAGAAAACTTTATGAGATTTGAACATTAATGGCATCCTCCTCGGCTGAGCTGTTAGTTCGTTAGTAGTAGATGCACGCTTCCTTCTGCACAGTGATGCAGTTGAAACTAGAGGTTGAGCGGTTTATCAGTTTCGATTATTCGGCACCCATAGGACGTTTCACAAACTCACTAACGGTGGAAGTTTCCTCCGCTAGTGGCTGCTGACTGCGCAGCTAGGAGGAGCTGATCAGCGGGGAAAGCTCCAGAGACAGCTCGTCCCTTCTGTCATATGACTCTGTATAATATATTCTTCATTTTAACATGTTAAATGATTTTTTGGCCAGATAGCAGCAGCTGGACCAGCACCAGCCCTTGTTTCAAAACGATAACACTCAAATATTTTATACACAGTCAGGCCATGAGCTATGTTTTAACCTAGTCTTGTTTTTTTTATATTTTATAAACCACTGAGGAAGTGTTTTGAGTATTTCTGAAATACAAAATTACTCCACTCCATCTGTCTTGTGTGGAATTTCATTTGAATTTTCAACAAATTAAAAAACACTCAATAGTTATAGAGAAATGTATTTTATATTCATGGTTACTTTGATGTTCAGTTCCACTTTTATATATTGACTTTGTATTTCCTTCATTCAGATTTGTAGTTCATTTTCAACACTGAAATTTTTGCCAGGTAAAGGGGATATCGGCAGATTAATAGGAAATCAGCATTTTCCTGTTCCAGACTATAGTTTAAAATAAAATCCACTTTTCTACCTCTACTAGAGAGAAAATAGTTCCTACATGAAACTGCTCATAATAATGTAATTTTCTTTGCTTTGAGCACCACAAGCCGAGTGCTAACTAGTTCCATTATATCAGCGAGAAGGCAGACATCTCTACAGTCTATATCGCCAACACTCGGCAACTCGCACAAAACAATCTGGTCTGATAAAAAGCACTACAGGTAAGATGAAAAGTATGTATTTTTGATTTGGAGCTGAACTGTCCCTTTAAAGCTGCACAGGGCGACTTCATATGTAAACTGTAACTGACTTAACAGACAATTTCAATCTTTACTGAAAAAAACTAACAAAAAAAGGCAAATTTAAGGCGCTTCAGCTGGAGAAATGTGAGGCTTTTTTATGATCTCGTCTAATAAAGATTATTTTCTGCGTTAAAATCTTGCCCTGCGCAGCTTTAAGGTGACATTATCACCTGTTGTCTAGTTCAGCAGTTGCAGTAACTTGTATGTTCTGTCTGACCTCCTCTTTGTCCTCATTCCCATCTGTTCGTCTGTGTCTCCATCTGTCTCCCTCCGTCTGTATTTTTTATTTGTGTGTTAGTTCAGCGAGTTGCTCTAAGTCATCTTGTATATATTTCAGAGTTTTGTGTGTCATCCGCGAGTGTTTTATGTCAGAATAAGTGTGTGCGTGACAGGTCCAGCTGAGCTGAGAGAGCAAACTCTTTTCAGACCCGTTTTTACCAACATGGAAACTCATGTGGGACGTTTAGTGACCAAAACCAAGTGGGAAACTTGATTCCCATTCAGAATCACATTCCCAGTCTTATTTTAGAGCTGTAGGGAGTTCACAGTGTGCGTGTTTTTCTTTTAATGCAAAAAGATTTTGAGTATTGGTGTACATCCTGTGCAGTGTCTTGTTATGTCGGTGAGTGTGTGTCCTTGTGAAGCATATGCATACATAGTTATGTATGTATTTTAGTGTACGGTGTATTTTTGTCTGTGTGTGTGAGAAAGAGAGAGATTGTGTTCCAGAGCTGTAGACATGAGACTCAAATCTTACTTAAAGGGGCACTCTGCCAATTTTACATGTCAAAGTCAATTTGCAATTCACGGGGAATAATGAGACTGTAATGTCTTCTGTGGCTCTGGAGGAGCTTCGTCTATTCTGCCGTAATTACTCA